>NC_056735.1:1842559219-1842596719 GCF_019279795.1 Protopterus annectens
TTAAGGCCCTTAACAAAGGGTGTCCAATCTCACTGTGTAATGTTACTATTAATCCAAATGGTAGTTTGACCAAGAGCAAGTCTATTAGGAGTGACCTCAGTGTCATCAAATAAATATGCAAGTACTCCCAGAACTTAAATATGTCTCACAAATATCAACCACAATGAACAGTTTAAATATATTTAATAATATATAATAAAAGAACAAGAAAACACTCCTTAAATAATCACAGTTACATCAGAGTTCAAAATCACAGAAAATATTTAAAACAACATTGCAGGACAGTGTCAAATAAATAAAGAAAGCATCTAAGCTATACTTCACTGCATTCCTGTCTGAATCTAAGTGAAATTACTGTATCCTGGTTAACTTACTTACAGAACAACAAGCAGGCAGATGTGGTGAGTGGATGTTCTTGTCAGGTCAAAGACAAAATACAGAATGCACACTTCTCTCAGAGAGTTCTTAAATTAATATATCAAATATTACTGCTGGGTTAGCTTGCAAGATGACATCACTTGTCATCTGACTTCAGTTCCCAAGCTAAACCCCCATTGCTAGCAACTGCCAGCATTTAGCATCTCCCTGTGAAAATGCATAGCCCTCAGATGTTTGCAGCTGCTGGAAGACATAACACAACAAAACACTTACAAGACAATGCAGAAGGCTCCCTAGTTTTAGACATCCTGTCTTCCTGCTACATTGAAACCATCTTTTGTGGTGCAGTTATAAAATAATTTAATTTCAACTACTTTTCTAAAGTTTTGCAAGTTAACCCTCTGTGTTCCAGTTTCCAATGTTAAAATATATGCATGTACATGTTTACAATAGTTTACATTTCTGTTCTCTTCCAGTAGGGTACAATGTGGACACATCTCTAAGCTGAATACTCTACAACATATTTCTTCAGCACACGTCTGTACAAACCATCTTATATGACAAACAGTTCTAATACATTTGTAACACAAGCATATGAATCATGTTGATATTCACAAATGACACATAACTATTTACAAAATTCCAGACAGATGTGCTGGCAGTAGTTCCCTTTTGTTGCACTTCTATATAAATCATGTTAATTTTCACAAATGACATATAATTATTTGCAAAACTCCAGATAGCTGGACTGGCAGTAACTCGTTTTGTCACACAGATCATGCACCAATAAAACTAAAATAAAAACACATGGTAATGAAATAAAAATGAGACACTGGCGCTTCCTCACCTATCTGCTGAAAAGAGAGGAATTCAAGGAATGGGTAGTGGAAATTATTCAGGAGCTATTTTAGAAGATAGAAATTTCTTCTGAAAATATAGCTAGAGAGTGGGATAAAATTAAAGTTGAGTGTAAAAATAGAGTGGAAATAAAAGAAAGGGAGATATGGTTAAGAAGTAACAAGAATTACTTAGAAGGACTGAGAAATGTTAAAGTAATGCAAATTACGGGGAGTTTAGAAAAATTGCTGTTAAGGTTTTCATAATAACTCTAGACTCAGGCAACAGAAAGTAGAAAGGGCTGTCACCAAGCTTAGGAAGCCTATAATAAGGAAGATAAGGGATATATATATATATATATATATATATGTATATATATATATATATATATATATATATATATATATATATATATTTTTTTTTTCTATATGCATATATACATCTTAAAAGGGCTTTAACAAAATGCATGTACCCTACCAAGGTGCAAGCTAATACCAGACTAAACCATATTTATACATCATCATCATCACAGAAAGTTTATCTGCAATGTGTGCTTATTATCAAATGACCAGATTATGTAATTTCACCAAACATTGATATAAATAGTTGAAAACACTTTCATAAAACTGCTTTATAAAAAGCATATAATATCCACTTTCCTAAAAAAGACCTGTCCTATCAAATGTTCAGTACATTAATGACCTAAAACATGTGCAGTAAAACATGTTCAAAATATAAAACACAAAAAATAAATTCCTAAATAAAATAAATAATGTATCAGAAAATGGGGGCTGGGCACCAGCAAGAAACTAGAAATAAATCTCTCCCACATTAATTTAGGAAGAACTGCAAAATCCCACTGAGGGAAAGAATCAAACCACATAGCACGTCATATTAAAACATACATTTGTTAATGCCAGATGTTGATTATCACTGGTGCTGACTACACAAATACGAAGAGAAGCTATGAGTGATGAGTTTATTCTGTGTGGCATACACCATAAACTCAAGGTTTAAAAACAAATTCGGAATGTTAATAGTCTATTCATCTGAAGGCATATATGAAGTTTAATTTATGAATTTATGCTTTTTGTTTTCTCCATTAGTATGTGACCTGTTTGATGTTGGAAAAAATCTTGGAACTTCAGAATCCCAGCATCTGCTTAAGATCTGTGGTAAAAAGGCCCTCCCTGTTTTCGGTACTATTGCATTCAGAGACACATTAGCTACCATGAGGAAAGACCTCATTATCAACTAACTTGCATGTCTATGAGCTCCCATTAACTACCATGGGTGCTAATCAGCATTTCCCTGCTATAGTTAACACTGGTGGGGCAGGTGCATAGTGTTAGCACAAGCACCACCCTATTCACTGTCCATACACACACACACACACACACACACACACACACACACACACACACACACACACACACACACACACACACACACACACACACACACACACACACACACACACACACACACTAATACAAACACACAGACAGATATACACACTAACACACACACACACACACACACACACACACACACACACACACACACACACACACACACAAATATATACACGCACCACACACCACACAACTGTCTCAGAACTTTTCCATGTTTCCTTTTTTCTTGCCCTCATAAATCACATATGATTACAGTCAGTCAGCCATTAATGCCAGGCACTTACAGTCAGTCAGCCATTAATGCCAGGCACTGGAGTTTCATACTTCATATCCTTCAGTAAATGCATTGTAGTGCAAAAACTGTTATTCTTGTGACTTTCTAAGTTTGTAAAAGGAGAAATATACCCATTCCTGATTGTGTGTCTGTCCCATTGATAATTTTGTCTTTGTCTAGATGTGCTACAAGGTTGAGATGTATGTTTGCTCTGTCCCTTAGACTCTGTTTTGTATCTCATGAACAGTTTCAGGTATTGAATAATGCCCAAGATTTTCATTATATAAACTTGTTGCATTAACTGATCGGTTAGCACAGTGGCACAGCAGGCTAATGCTGATGTTTCCTGCATTGAAATTGTATTTAGATATTAGTGAGAGATGTGATAGCGACACTCAGTGCTCTGTTATTGGAACTGACAACAAAGACACTCATCCACTTCATCTTGCCTTGTTTTAGTAGATAACAGAGGAACAGTAATTCTTCAGTCAGTTAGGAAATATAGTGAAAATAGTTAAATATTGTTTTTCTGTATCTGTCTGAATATTTCCATCTGTGTTGTTTTTATATTTCCTGTGAATTGAAACTCTGGTGTTTATTGTAGGTTCATAGATTCATAGGTGTGTACTAGGCCATTGGCCCTGGAGCCTTTACAAGCCTAGCCCATAGAAGTGCCCTGGCATCGTGCTGCCCGACATTAGTTCCCAGTGCCTCTATCAAGTAGAGCAACTGGAGTGATCCCTGGGGTGAACTTTCTATTACCCATCCACTTATCAAGATTTCTCTTGAAGAGGGACGGTGAGGTGCTCTCTTGACATGTATGGAAAGTCTATTCCAAAGCATAAGCAGTCTCTGGGTGAGGAACCTGTCCCATATAGCTATTCAGTATTTTTATTTTTTATATTTTATTATTAAATATATCTAAACCTTTCATTGTGGTTGGTCTTTTAGAAAATAGTTTATCATTTCACAGCAATTGCATTTATTTGGTGACATTGTGGCTTCATGTTCCTGAAAGTCTTGCCTCTTGGTTAATGTTACCATTTGTATAAGTATCAGTTTTTGGGGCACCCTGGTAAAAGCTTTAAAGTAGCTGGCTGGTGGCAGTGACTCTATCTTATTGTCTGGGTGGAGGTGGCAGAGCTGGTAAATCTGTACCAGCCTTACCCAGGGGTGTGTGTGTTTGTGTGTGTGTGTGTGTGTGTGTGTGTGTGTGTGTGTGTGTGTGTGTGTGTGTGTGTGTGTGTGTGTGTGTGTGTGTGTGTGTTTGTGAGTCTATGTGAAAATCAAATCTCAAAGAGTGTGTGTGTCAGCCACTTGGAACAGGGACACAGAACACTGATTTCTGCAGACAGAAAGGTGAGTTTTATTTGGGCCTGGAAAGGACATCTAGCCTCAGGTCTGGAGTGTGCTCCCTGTGTGCTCTTAGGGGAAATTGTGCTTGGTGGCGAGAGCTGTATCTGAAAATAGTGTCTGTATCCATTTTTGTTCTAAGTGAATATTCTCCACCGGTGTCAGTGGTGAAGACTGAGGTCCCTTGATTACTGGCCTAGAGAAGGGACTTCACAACTACAAAAACTTAGAAAATGTTATATGGATAGTGATAGCAAGATACAAGCAGTTAAAATGTTTTTAGTCCCTTTAGTCTTTTACACAGGTCAGAAATATTTTTATAAACCAGAGGAGAAGCTGTGGATAGTAATTAATAAAGAGCTGAAGGATTTTATCTGGGAGAGGAAGTCAGCATGAGTCAAGTGGGATAAGCTTATTCTTCCAATAGAACAGTGCTGACTGGGATTACTCAACTTGCAGGGGTATTTCAGAGCTACACAGTTAAGGCTCCTATACATAGCACAAGCAGAAAACTATAATTCAAAGTGGAAAGGAATGATGATGAAACAGGGGGAAGCTCAAGAAACAAGGAGAGACTGGGAGCTTGGATGCAGACCTTTAAGGAGAATAATAATAATCATACAGAATATTATATTCATAAAGCAGAAGAAAATATTCCAAGAACTAAGCCATCATGGGAATGGAGGAAGGAGTTTCTACTCCTGGATGACTGCAATTAGGGATACAGACACTAGGCAAGAGGAGGCTGGAATTTATTGGAGCAAACTGGCAAAGAAACCAAGGTATTGGGAGCAAATAACTAGAGAGGAAAAGGTAATAGAATGGGAAGACACCAAGAATTTATTTGAACTGCAGGTTAGAGATTGCCTTCTCTATCAAGGATAGATATTAGAGTATAGGCAAAGAGAAAGAAATCAGGGAAAATATATTCGGAATCTATCACTGGAAAAAAAGTGCTTTGTGGGTCTAGGACTGTGATTCTTGATTTAGGTGCAAAATACCTTGAGTTTTAAATTTGAAACATGCGTGTTTGGTAGAATGGAAGGATAGGAGTATAAGCAGAGGCTAGACAAGTGAGAGCTCTTTCATTTATAACCAGAAGCAACAGGTGAGTCATGATGCATAAGGTCATATCAGAAGCCATGAAGGGATTATTTTGTATAGGAAGTACAGAAAAGGAAGGAGATGACATGGAAAGTAGACTGTAGAAATTAAGTACTCCCTAGATCTCTGCAAATACTTTTCCAGGGAGAGAAATGTGTCCCCGTGGAGTAGGCTACCAGACTGATGGTGGAGACGCAATTTGCACAGGCATTCAAGACTCCATGGGACAGTTGGAAGAAAGACTAGGGGAAGGTAGGATTTGATAGAAGGTAGAATGCTAAGACATTTAAAAGGCATTAAAAGGCACATGGATAGGCTTGTTGCTTCTTTCTACTATCAATCAAATACAATGTAATGCAGTGCAAATAAGTGTACTATTAAGGAAATTATTACAACAAATTGTGGCATGGTACTGCAATATGGAGCAATAAGAATATTGGGGTTGCTCTTAGCACTTCGAATGTTGAAAACACCGAATTTAATTTCATCAAACTGAAATGTTCGAAATGTCAGAAGAGCGAACTGACGGAACATTGAGTTTTTTCCCAGGGAAAGAAATCGGTGGGCCGTCATCAGAGTTTGCTATTTCCTCCACTGTGGTGCGGTCTCGGAGTTGGTATATTTAAGTAGGAGGGTGTGGGGGCACAGGCCCCCATGATGGGGGTTGTGGGGGATGAAGCCCCCCTACTTCTGTTAGTGTTTAAAGTATTACATTTTTTTTTTTGCATGGAGCACCGATTTCTTTCCCTGGGAAAGAAATTGATATTCTGTCAATTCGCTCTTTTGAGATTTCGAACATTTCAGTTCGATAAAATTGCAGTCAGCTTGATCTTGCTGTGAAATGTCCAGAAATTCTTAATAAGTTAACTGCTCACAGCTTTGCATTGAAAAACTATCAAATTGGATCATTTTAAACTCTCTTTGAGTTTTAGATCTGAAAGATTATTGCAGTTACTCTGAGAATTTCTGTTCTTCTCAACAAACTTTTAAACAACCATTTTACTGTTTTTAAAGAGTCAGATGAGATAAATGCTACTGAATTTTTGCAGAAGAGAGTGTTTAGGAAATGCATTAATTTTAACACTGGGTGATCTAGCAAGCAAACTCAAATAGAGTTTATCTACTTGTCTGGTTCAGATTTAATTCTTTCTAAAGTTAAATAAAAATTAATGTGAATAAATGTGCAAATATCAGCTTTATATTTGACTCCTAGATATTTAAGCTCATTGAGTGAAATTTTGTTTCTGAATGTCAAGAGTGACTGTATTGGTTTATGGCATCCTTAGCAAGGAACAAAGCTGATTTCTCAAGATCTAGTTTTTAATTAGATGCCCTGCTGTAATCATCAACAATCTTCAGCAAACAAGGAATAGCTTTTGTCAGATTTTGAAAGAAGTGAAATATATATA
This sequence comes from Protopterus annectens, assembly GCF_019279795.1. NCBI lineage: Eukaryota > Metazoa > Chordata > Ceratodontiformes > Protopteridae > Protopterus > Protopterus annectens. The sequence continues at coordinate 1,842,565,990 of NC_056735.1, forward strand.
TATATATATATATATATATATATATATATATATATATATATAGTGGGTCTACTTCACATGACTGAAATATCATTTGACTGAATATTATATGACCAAGACTATAATACCGAATTTTCAAAATACTGAAAACTCATTTGACTGAATCTCATTATACTAAATTGTAAGCCATTGGCATGATGTGGGTTTCCCTTCTCCTGTGACTTGCTTGTGATAAAAAAGAATTACTGCAACTTTTAGTGCTGATTGTCAGAATACCGACAGTCATGTAGAAAGTAGTGTTGTAGTGTTTCTAAATGTGGGTATATCTGTTTACATTTTTATGGGAAGTATCTAAAGTAATATGGCAGATGTTTTGTGTGTTACCAGCAGTAGTATATGCCCTTTTCCCCACTGTGGTGCAATCCTGGAGTTAGTATATATAGTTGGGGTGGGGGGCGTAGCCCCCCACTTAGTTTGGTTTTATATCCTCCGGTTTCTGTTAAGAGGGTAAGTTTTATTTAAGTTCTGGAAACAGTTAGTCATTCTAGTTGTAAATGTGCATGTCTATGGTTTACAAGTTAGCGTTTTGAAATTCAGCATTGTAAGCTTTCAGTATAATGCGTTTCAGTCAAGTGAGTTTTCAGTATTTTGAAAATTAGGTATGTTGGTCTCGGTCAAATGAAAGTCAGTCAAATGAGTTTCAGTCATGTGAAGTAGACCCCATATATGCATTTACATATATATGCATGTACGTATTTTATATATATATATATATATATATATATATATATATATATATATATATATATATCTATATGGTTCTATGTCATATAATTGAACCACACTTTGCTGAAACTTTTTTTGTAGAGACGAAAAAGAGACAACATTCTAATCAAAGAAAAATACCACAGGGAAAGGACGTACTTAGCTACCTTATGTGCAAAACACACACAGCATTATGTCAAATCCACCCAGGTGGGTGGCACCTGAACAAAACACACACAGCAGTATGTCAAACCCACCCAGGTGGGTGGCACCCCCAAACCCCCCCTAATTATATATATATATATACCAATTCCAAGATCACACTACAATGACTTGATATTTCATCATGTACTTCCTCAACAGATGTATGCGTTTAACTAGGTGATCAAATTATCTGACAGCAAATTTAAAGTGAGTCCATGTAGAATATTTTTCTATATCCTCTACACTAATATCAGAATTCTTAAAAGCATAAATTCCTTTGAAAGTACTATGAAAATGTAAAAAGATTATTTGCAGTGGTGTGAATAAAATATTATTTGTAATTGATGATAAGTTATCTTAACTTTGAGTTAGTTTAAGTAGACCAGCTACAAGATTTAATGGAATGGCTGTCTTCTCAGAATATTTAGCACCCATTTTGGATTTGGATGTGGACTAAGTTGAAGCATGTAATGATATGAGTTCATGCTGTAAGGCTATTAAAGAATTAAACATATCTGGGTCATAGTAACATCAAAGTTCAGTATCAAGTTTTTAGATATGATTTTCAAAGGCTGAAAATTTACCCACTTGAATTTGTTCAGGTATGTTGCTTTCATAACAAGAATGCCTCTGACTATAGATTTAAAAGCAGCCCATCTAACACCAAAATGAATATCATTATTTTGATAGTCTGTAAATGGAAAGAGATTAATGGCAAGACTTGTTTTTTTTCATTTCTTTCTTTAAGAAGCTGTGCATTAAGTCTTCAACTTACAGCTAACAGTACCTTCAGTAAGAAAGTTATCCTAAGGCAAATTAATGAATAGTCAAAGCATGATCTGTTCAGTATTATTTGTAATAATGAATTTTTAAACACAACCAGAAGAAAAAATATATTCAGCCAACATCTATATGTGAAAGAATAAAGTGAAATAATTGCCTGACAGGTATAGGTAGCATTCTATCAGTTAAAAAGGTCATGAACATCCACAAAATCACCAAATAATTATGTGTTTGTCATTATTATGCACAAGAGACTCTCATTTATCAAAAGGTAAGCTCAAAGTTAAATTCTAGTCCACCAAAATAAAGTCATGATTGCTGAAGGAAGAGGATGATGATGATGATGATGATGATGATGATGATGATAAAGGAATAAATGGTTTTAAATAAATGACTGAGAAATGCTATCTATATTTATATCTATCTATCTATCTATCTATCTATCTATCTATCTATCCACAAACTGCATAAATTAAGGCTATCACAGAACTGGACTAGTGCACTCAGTGATAATGGAACTCTCTTCAGTGCCTTTGTTTTCTTGACCATGTCAAAGGAGAAGTCTTTTTTAATTAAAATAGGCATACTACATGTTAGCAAAGTTCCCAGGAACAAGTTTATATGGCATCCATTTTCCTTATAGACGCAAGTGTTTCTTGAATGATACATACACACACATATATATATATATATATATATATATATATATATATGTATATCTATATATATATATATATATATATATATATATATATGTGTGTGTGTGTGTGTGTGTGTGTGTGTGTGTGTTTGCATTATAAAATAAATGCCAGCACAGTTTTTTGACAGAAATCACCTATATGCTTTGCAGGTTCTAAGACAAATCAATCTGAAGAAGGCAGACAATTCACAATCAAGCTTGCATGACACGTACTGCCTTCATCTACTGATTTTGTAATATACTAGAGCTTTTTACAAGGAAAATATCTAATAGGTGACTCTCACCTGACACCCCAGTTAAGTGGAACATTTTTAACATTAAACTGCCGAGTAAGAAACTGATACCTGTACCATTTTGGAAGCAATTAATAAAACCCCAAGCAACATGTGAAGGCAATCTCATAATGGCAATGAGGATGGTGAATTTAAAACAGCCAGCCCCCCCCCCCCCCCAGGGTCTTAGCCTATTGTCGCTTGTAGCGCTGAAGACAAGGACATTCTGATACAATAAAAACAAAACTGCACCTCTCATAAAGTAACTCACACAAATGAATTTATTTGCAACAATATTCCTTTCATTTGCAGGAATAGTCATGTCACTCAAATCATATCTACTAACATCAAAGACTGAAGCAATACTTTAATTATGCCCTGACCTAGGAATGGGGTCAGTTCCCATCAAGGTATGAAAAAACTAAGCATTTGGAGAAATTAAACTGAGAGAAGCACCATGTTACATTGTAGATCACTACCTTTAAATTGCAGATTTCGTGGTGAAAACAATCAAGAAGAATGAGTAGATGGCTAACATATCAGCCACGATAAGTATAGCTTAACAATCCAAAAGTACAGTTTTGTACCTACCATAAATGTAGATGTTTGAGTGTATACACTGCTGCAGTCATTACACTTGGGTTATCCTGCTGTCAGGTGGTTCCCCAGTCGGCCTGAGTTCCAAAGTCCTGGTCCGGCGTCAGTTGCTGTCACCTCCTCCCTGACGTCAGTGCGACAGGGGTATATAAGATGCAGCTGATGCCATTTTCTTCAGTTTTTCTTGCCCCAGATGTCAGGTGCCTGTAAATAGGTAAGCAATTCCAATTGCTAATAAAACATACATAAGAAAAGCAAAAAACAACTTACAGCTACCATCAAATACTCCCCATAGGTAGTAAGGGTAGAAGACATAGGTACGTACCAGCCAGTAAGATGGGAAGAAGGAAGGGTAACCTGGACTGCAGCAGTGTATACACTCGAACATCTACATTTATGGTAGGTACAAAACTGTACTATGTTCATCATGTTACACTGCTGCAGTCATTACACTTGGGTAGAATCCCAAAGCTGAGGAAGGGTGGCTGGTTCTATAAGGCATTAGGGGTGGCTATAAGGGCCTGCAGCACTGCTGTGGTGAAGCCAGCTCTGGATTTAGAGTATAGAGGCAGATGGTAATGCTTGGTGAAGGTATGTACAGAACTCCAAGTTGCTGCTTCCAAAATATCCTTGGTAGGTACTCCCCTGAGGTAGGCAGTTGAAGTGGCTGTTGCCCTGGTGGAGTGAAATCTAATGCTGCTAGATACAGGTTTTCCATGGTATGTGTAGCAGAAATGTATACAATGTCCTATCCATTTTGAAATAGTCTGTCTTGAAATGGCTTTTCCTTGTGCTCCTGCAGCATATGCTACCAATAATTGCTCAGATTTTCTGAAAGCTTTGGTTTTGTCCAAGTAGAAGCGTAACTGCCTGTGGATGTCCAAAGAGTACAGTAGTCTCTCCCATTTATTCTGTGGTTTAGGATAAAAAGTTGGCAGGTGAATAGTTTGGCTTAGAGCCACACTGGATACCACCTTTGGCATAAAAGTAGGGTTAGTTCTTAAAGACACCCTGTCCTGGTGGAAAATGAGGAAAGGTTCCACTGCCATTAATGCCTGTAATTCTGAAACTCTTCGTGCTGATGTTATTGCCAGGAGCAGAGCAGTTTTCCAAGAGATATATTTTAATTCTGCTGTGTTGGCTGGCTCAAAAGGAGGTAAAGTTAGCTTCTCCAAAACAAAGTTGAGGTCCCAAGTTGGAGTAGGTGCTCTATGGGGTGGTCTTATGTTTTTAGCCCCTCTGAGGTACTGTTTTAACAGAGGATTAGAGAAAATTGGTGGATCCATGTTGTAATGAGCAGAGATAGCAGAGGCGTGGATCTTGATGGATGAGAAGGAGAGTCCTTTGTCCAGCATCTCAGTTAAGCATTGTAGTATCTGAGGAATGTTTGGGACAAGAGGTCAAGGCTCTGAGCTTGGTTCTAGGCACAGAATCTCTTCCATTTATCCGAATAGGCTTTCCTGGTACTAGGCCTTCTGGCCTCCAGAATGACATCCATAACAGCTTTGGAGAGAGGCATTGCTTGCTCGACTAAGGAATCTTCCATGCAGCTAGGTTTAAGGTCTTTAGCTGGCTGTGTAGTATTTGTTTGTTGTGCTGAGTCAGCAGATGTGGGATCTGAGGCAAAATCCAGGGTGGTTCTTGTGCTAAGCTCCTTAAGATTGGGTACCAGTGCTGGCGTGGCCAGTCTGGTGCAATCAGGATCATCTTTGGCTCTTCCTGCCTAGCTTTTAGGAGTATCTTTGGCAGGAGATGTAGTGGTGGGAAAGCGTATACTTGTAGGTTCTCCCAGCTGAATAAGAGGGCATCCACTTTCCATGCTTGTGGATGGTAACTCCTTGTGCAGATTTTTTGTAGCTGGCAGTTTATTGGGGTTGCAAACAGATCTTTGTCCGGTCTCCACCATTTCTGTGTTATCATTCTGAATATTTGTGGCTTCAACTCCCATTTGTGGGGATCCATGATGTTTCTGCTTAAGTCGTCTGCCAGTGTGTTTTTCTCTCCTGGCAGGAATTGTGCTTGCAGATGAACCTGAAGGTTTATAGCTGTGTTCCACAAGGTCATAGCTTGTCTGCATAGGGGGTAGGAGTGAGTGCCCCCTTGCTTGTTTATGTACCACATAACTGTGGTGTTGTCTGTTTTTAGTAGTAGTTGTCCTGGATGCAGCAGGTTCTTGAAAGCTATAAGCACATTTTGTACAGTTAGCATCTCTTTTTGATTGATGTGAAGATGCCTTTGTTCTGCGGGCCACGTGCCCTGAATACATTTGCCTGCCATGTGTGCTCCCCAGGCGTAATCCAATGAATCTGTTGTCGGTGTTTGCCTGGCTGTGGGTTGTGTAAAAGGCTGTCCCTTGTTGAGGTGACAAGCTTGAGCCCACCATTGAAACTCCTGTTGAAGGCAAGGGATTAGTGGTATAACTATTTCCAAACTTTGACAGTGTTGAGACCATACATTCTTTAGGTACCATTATAGATTCCTCATATGCAGTCTGGCATATGGAATTAGTAGTATGCAGGATGCCATGTAACCCAAGGCCTGCAGAATTTTTCTTGCAGGGAGTTGGGTCTTTGTTGCCATCAATTGAAAGTATTGAGTCAGTTGTCCTTGTTTGTCTGGCATGAGATAAGCCATCTGGGCCGTTGTGTTTAAACTGGCACCCAGGAATATAATCTCTTGTGAGGACACTAGTTTTGATTTCTTTTCGTGTACTGTGTAACCCAGGCAACTTAATAACTTTTTTACAAATGCCAGATGCTTTAGAAGAATGTCCTTGCTCTCTGCTTGAATCAGGCAGTCGTCCAGATACGGATAAATTTGAATTCCTTTCTGTCTGCAAAATGCAATTACTGGTGCCAGGCACTTTGTGAAGACCCTGGGTGCAGTAGATAAGCCAAATGGCAGTGCAGAGAATTGGTAGTGCATTAAACCAGCTATGAATCTGAGGTATCTTCTGCAGTTTTGTCTGATAGGGACATGCAGGTATGCCTCTTTGAGGACCAAAGTCACGAGCCAAGCTTTCTTGCCCAGCATGGGAAGAAGCTGCTGTAATGTCAACATTTTGAATTTCGGAACATCCAGGGAAGTGTTTAGAGATGAAAGATCCAGAATGGGCCTCCAGACTTTGTCCTTTCTGGGTACCAGAAAGAATCTTGAGTAAAATCCTTGTCCTTGTTCCTGTGATGGTACCTTTTGAATAGCTCTCATATCCATGAGTGCTGTAATTTATTTTTGAGCCTCTGCCCATTGATTTGGTGGCAGATTTGGCATTCCTTTTAACCTTGGCAGAGTGTGAAAGTGGAACCTGTAACCTTGAAATACAATGTTGAGAACCCATTTGTCTTTGGTGATCATTTGCCAATTGTGGTAGAAGAGTGCCAGTTTTCCTCCCAAGGGGGCTGCCAAGAAGGATTTGTTTGGCAGCTGTAGTGGGAAGTCATTGGAACTGCTTTTTATATGGTTGGGGCCTGTCTTCCCCTTCTTTCTGGCCTGATGCAACCCATTGTCGAGGCCTGTAAGGATCTTGTGTTTGACCTCTACCTCTTGGACATCTGTATCTTCCCCTTTGAGGTCTGTCTGTAATTGGAAAGGACCAATTCTTAGTTGGCCAGTTTCTGATAAATCTAGGAGGCTGAACCTGTAAGAAATCCTTCACCGTTTGCATAGATTTTGCCTTATCCTCCATTTTCTTTAATACCTCTTCTGCCTTAACTCCAGATAACACATCCTACTGCAAAGGTGCATCCAATAATTTTGCTTTAACATAATCTGGTAACGTCTGTTCTTTTAACCAAGCATGTCTTCTAATGACAGAGCCTGTAACTGCTGCTCTGCAGGAGGCCTCTAGAGAATCAAAACCACATTGCAAAGTATGCTTTCCCACTTGTTCAGCTGCATGCAATAAATCCTGCATTTCTTTAAAATTAGGAGGATCTGATTCTGGAAGCATTTTTTGTTTTAACTGAGACAGTACAAATTGCTGATATTTTAGCATGTGAAACTGGCAATTTAAGGCTCTCATTGCTAAAGTTGCAGATGTATATACTTTCTTTCCCCATCTGTCTAATGCTCTGGAATCTCTGTCAGAGGGAACTGGATTCTTGGCTGATGAGGCTTTAACTCCTTTGGGTCCCTGAGAAATAGTTTCAGGGTCAGCTACAGGGCTTTTATACAGCAATTTATGTGAGTGAGGGACTCTGTAGTATCTTGTCAGGTTTAACAGGGGCTGGAGGTAAGGAATCAGGATTTAAGCTGGATTCAGTATACACATCATCCACAATATCTAACACTGGCGGAATAGCAAGGGGTCTGTGTTGAGGTAATAAAAGGAAGTCTCTTGAGCCTTTTCTTGGATTCTGAGTAATCCTGGCCTTCCCACTGGAAATGCTCCCTCATGGTATGTAGGGTTTCCCCAAAGGAGTAGCCCTCAGGCGGTGAGGCTGATGGAATTGATTCCTCAGCATCAGAATCCTCATAAGGGGGTAAAGAGTATCCTAGGTCTGAGGATGAATCAGAAGAGATGGACACCTGGTCAGATGAGTCATAGTCTGCATCCTGTCTAGGCCTTTTATCAGGAGGGGGATGGGACCCCCTGATCAGAGTGATTAGGTCTTTGGCCATTTTGAGCATTTGTTTCTTAGGCATGGAGGCCTGTCCTGGAGAATGCTGTATTTGTTTCTTTGATTATAAAGGAGGCTTAGACTTAGCTGGGGGTTTAATGCTTAACTGAGTAGATCTGTAGACACCCTCTGTAGCTGTGGGTTGCTCAGCTACTCCGGATCCCCCTGAAAGGTTAGTCTTGGTAGGCTGAAGAACTAGTGCGTCCGAAGGCCCAGCCATCTCCACGTGGGAGTCAGAGGCGGTTTGTGGTTCTACAGAAGTGGTCGTCAGGGGCTGCAAAGGCACCTCACTGAAAACCGGAGAACCAGCGACTGGCCTAGAAGAGGCTTCATCATCAGTTTTGGGCCTCGGATGCCTATCCTTGTCATTGCACTTTTTGTGTATTCCGGTCATTGGAAGTTCCGACGGCATGGTATAATTGAATTTTCTACCAAAATAATGTCGGGCAAAATCAAACCGACATTTAATAGTGCACTTGTTAAACCTAGCACAAAACTGACAACCAGTGACATTGTGGTCAGGGCCTAGGCATGGGATACAATAGGAATGGAAATCCTTATGAGGTATTTGCTTCCCACAAGAAATACAGTTATTAACTTTTACTGACATCGGTCTGAGGCAAGAAAAAGTTTCCCCAATGGGGTACTTAGCTTTGTAGAAGACTTCGGTTCTGGATTCGGAATGAAAATCTCAGGAGACGGCCGACTGGCACTTGCGAACTTCTTTTGCTTCAGGCACCGCACGGCAAGAAAGACTGAAGAAAATGGCGTCGGCTGCATCTTATATACCCCTGTCGCACTGATGTCAGGGAGGAGGCGACAGCAACTGACGCTGGACCAGGACTTTGGAACTCAGGCCGACTGGGCAACCGCCTGATGGCAGGATAACCCAAGTGTAATGACTGCAGCAGTGTAACAAGATGAACATCCAATGTATCTGGTACTCAGTAATGCAAAGATAAGCAAAGCAAGTTGTAATAGCAACATTCTAAACTGGATGACTGTCGGTTTCAAAACATTTGACAGAGTAATCTGTTCAGAATTATTTAAGGTCTGGTATCTGGGATCGAATTTACTAGTGGTAGTACTGTATGGAGATGTACTTCTAACTGGAGGCATAGGCTAGACATGTACAAGGTTAATGGCTATAACCTTAGAGTTGAGGAGAAATGGCAAATTTAGGTTTCCTAAGTTACAAAGTGAGCTTATTTAAAGTCTTTCAGCACAGTCCGTATTAAGAAATAGAGGACAGACATTGTAACCTTTAGACCTCAGCAGAGGTGAATGAAATGGGTTCAGGAGTGGAGATAAATCTGAAAAACTTAAACAAGAGACGTAAAATTGCTTACCACATATTTAAAAAGGCAGGATGAATTACTCAATGCCTGTAGGAATTCTAGATTGTTATAGTTAGCATGTATTGAAGACTAAAATATACAGAACTGCATCAAGCAGTTATTGTGAAATTACACTGGTCGTGGTGGCAGGGCATCATCAGACTCTTTAATGTGCACTAAGTCTAAATAAATCAGTCTGAAAAAGCAGTCTGTGCACTATGAAACTTGCATGACACACGTATTAACAATTATGCCTTATTCCACAAAACGCATTATCATTTCTCCTAGGAAGGTTACATAGCAAGAAATTCTTATCCATAACTGTCAGGGTATTGCCACTTTACAATACTTGAGGAAGAAAGGAATTCAGAACAGGAAAAGCATCTGCAGCACTGAGAAGTTTAACAGAAATCATTCTTGGAGGGTGACCTTAGGGAATGGGGATACAGAGCTCTGTGCATTCTATTACATATGATAACAGTATTTTAGCAGGAGTAACATGGCAAATTAAGTTTGTCATGAGATTAGTCTTCTCCAGTCCTTTTAAGATTATATTACTTTTCTTGACATTTTTAATGAGACTCTCCATCTGGTTTGCCTTGGGTAACATTTTGTTGTGGCAGCCTCTGGAGAAAATAACCGTTTTTAACATTCTTGAAAATATACTTCCAGATTTTGCAGTGCATTTCTAAAGTCTTTTATCCCCACTAGTACATCACATACTGAGAAGCATAGAGGTGAACGTTTTTTTTTTTTCATGCTGTTGCTATCAGCACTGCTAGACTGATGGTTGTGCCTCCCCTGATCTAGAAAATACCCTTTTATTGTACTAGAAATCTACAGTTCTAGACTGCAAAATCTGTCACTCTTTAGTATTATTTTTATTTTTCCCCATTCCTAAGTCAACTACAGTTACTTATTTGGCAGTCTCTTGAATTTGATCTGAAGATTTTTTTTCCATTATCTGCTGAATAGAGACCTCAGTGACTATCAATCTATTTGTATTTGCACATATCAGTAATTGAAGCATCTCTTTTATTGGTTGACTGATTAATTGATCAATTGATTTTTTACATACTTTATAAGATGCCCAAATGATCTTTTAGAAGTGTTTCCTTCAAACTGTTACCATGTCCTGTAAAATAAAATAAAAAAAATATATTAATTGAAAGTTAAAAGTCTGTAAGATGGACGGCCTCTAAGAAGTGTGGATCAGTGATGTAACTTGTTTTGAATTCACAGACATTTTGAAGTATTCACACATCTTCTTTATGAAATACATAGTTCCAGACTAATCAGAGATGTGATTTTCTTATTTAGATTTGATAAACTGGGAGCACTTTTAACACACATTACATGTTTATAGTATCCTTTCTCTTTTATACAGAAAAGCACAATATCAGATTATGACCAACTTTTAATACTCAAACTTTCTTGTTCTTTAGCTCACAGTTGCAAAATGATTGTGCAGAACTTTTTGCTTTGTTTTCACAAGCTGGTTCACATTATTTTTAGTTAGTTTTCCTCGGTGAAATCTTGTCAACCCCAGGCATCACAGAGGAGTAGAACAGCACGTAGATCGAACCATTTACTCTGGTGCCATCTTGCCAGCTCCCTGGAAAATGTATTTATTTATTGACTGGGTTAGTTCAACTGGTCATGTGATCTATTTGCATGGGAGATCTAAGATGACATTTTTACACATAGAAAATTTTGTAGAGGAAAGAAAACAAGGGCTATGGAATGAAGGCATCCAATACATTTTCAGTTTATAAAAGCAGTCTCCACACAGTATTTATGTTTTAAACTGTACTTTGAAACCTCTTGTAATAGCAGGCTAAAGGTATGTCTTGATTTAAGATACATTTTGCACTTGCTCTACATACATGGTGTTATTGTAAATTTATAAGCAAAAAACTACAAAAAAATACTTTTCTTCTATCTGTGTTTCTTCAAAAATTCAGTATTACATATAATACAGGTATATAATTTATTTGGCTCAAAATTATTCAGTAACAAGATACTTTAAGAAAAGGGTCTATAATTTATTTGGGAAAAAGAACATCTTTAAAACAAACTCTGCTGTCTTTTTTACAATAATTTTAAAAGTTAATATGAGGTAGTTTGTAATAAATAATATGACTTTTATGAAAGAAAAATACCATTTCTTCAGTTTTGAGCAGGCATTATACAGAGTACATTCATTGAAATAGAGCTCCTTAATTACTGCATTGAACTTTTCATTTGAAAGGGACTATGGGTGAAGCTGCTATTTGTGCTGGGGGTGGGATTGTTGGCCATATTTAAAAGTATGAAATAATGACGTCTATCATATTCAAACTGTCATTTTATTCAAAATAAGATGTATATTATTATTTTTTTTTGGAACAGCCTAAAATATGTTATTTTTGTGGGACTGGATAGGATTTCTGGACAGCGCAATGGTGCAGTGGTAGCGTTGTCACCTCACAGCAAGAGGTTCTCTGGTTCGATCCTCTTCTGGAGTGCCTTCTGTGAGAAGTCTGCATTTCCTCCCTGCATTCGTGTGGGTTTCCTCCCATGTTACAAAGACATGCACCTCACTGGGCCTCTGATGAAAGTTGGCTTCATTCCAAGTCGGACTTTCCCAGTTAACAAATAATAAATAAATAGAATGTGTTGATCAACTGTCCAACTATATAATGCAGAAAATACACTGAAAAGAGACATGCAGAAAAAGACTATGTTATTGAGGGTACTAAATGTGGCAGTAGAGATCACTGTTTAATTTCTCCAAATGCTTAGTTTTTTTACATACCTTGATGGGAATGGACCACATTCCTAAGTCAAGCTACAATTACAATTCATGAAATTTGCATTGTTTTAGTCCTTAATGTTACCCATTTTTGAGGAAGAACAGGGACAGAAAGATAAAGATAAGCACACGTGAAGAATAAGCACGTTTAAATAAAACAGAGCAGATTTTACATCCAAAGAATGTAGTTAAGAAATAAAGAAAGTAGAAAGGGGTAATGGAATATTCATGTTTTTAATTTATTATCACAGAAGAACAAAAAAGAAACTGAGGGTAAAAACAGCAGATGCAGACAATGTATCAGGTAAAGAAATACTATAGAAAAAGGAAAAAAGAGAAATGATAAAACCAGAAAAAGGCTACTTAGCTGTGAGGTGAGAAAATGTTTTCTTTCTTTCTTTCTTTCTCTTAATTTAAGTAATATAAAGGGAAACTAAGATATATCGCATTATGCTAGCAAAGCAAGAAGGAGAAGAAATTTTTGCAAGATACTAAGGTTTCTGGGTAATGTAGGAAGACATATACCGGATGTATAGAGGGGCAGAAATGTTATTTGAATAGCTGGATGGCAGAATTCTCAAAAGTGGCCATACTGTTACAAAGGTGTTTAGATTTCAGATTTGCATAGTTCCCATGTGCCTCCATCAAAGGAGGCTTAAGTCTTTACACAGTGGTGACACTGGTTTGCCAAGGTCTTTTTTTGTTGTTGTTTTTGATGTTCTTACATTTGGGCTTTTTATTTGTAACATTTTTACTTGTTCCCTTTATAATGTGAAGCACATATAGCAAGTCCCAAAGTCTGTAAAATCTATCAGAAGATTCACTGATTGTCTGGTAAATGATATAGACTGACAGGTCTAGCATAGTAGGTGATGTGCCCATAAAAGTACTCCTAGGTGCATAACTCACCTTTTATCCTTTAGAAGAACAGCTTGAAAATGTTCTGGGCTGGTTCACTGGTGAAAAGCCATGGTACCTGCCTGTAATGATGGCAAGTCATGTTGGAGTGGCATTTGGGGTGTTAAAAAGCCAACTGGAGAGATAGAAAAAAAATGAGTGACTTTGGTGGTCTCACCTTCCTTAGGTAGGCAGCAGGGGGTGGAGACCAGAAAACAGGAGAAAAAGCTGAACAGGGAGTTGGGAGGGGGTAACCTTCTAATGTGTATAGATGTGGCCAATAAGTCTGATCCAGCATGTTAGCTCAAATCATTGTTCATACAAGGCTAGACTAAAGAAAATACTTTACACCTGCAGTAAGAGAGCATCACACATTGCTGCCCCAGACTCTTGCACCCATCAGGGAAGTATGGTAATTGTCAGGGAAAGAAGATGATTTTTATCAAGATTTCTACTTATTTGCAAATATCATTTATGAAGCAGTACCCACAAAGAGTGCCAACTTCCACAATACAGGAAATACCTTACATTCACTTGTAGGTTTAACTGTTAGATGAATTGCCATAAGTATAGCCGGTGCCAGGAGTTGGTACCAGCTTGTAATAAGCATTCATACACTGTCATAAAAATTATTCTAGATTATTGAAAAGTCCTTGTCTGCTTACATGTGGGCCACTGTCGGTTTACAAAGTTATGGTCATATACAAGCATATGATTATGTTTTATAACATGATCTCAAAAGGAATATTTTGCTGTATTTAAATACATAACCTTGCTGTGAAAGACCCATACTTTGTGTATATTAATGGACACAAACAGGCAGTCACAGTACAGGATTACTAGTAAGCTTGTAAGGATCTGAATATCTTTCTCTTGGACAGTTTATAAATATTAAAGTCAATCCTGTACTTTTATTTCATGTTTAGAGCTCCATTAGTGGATGAGGATAGGAAGGCAAATGTGTGGCATAGAGTTTATGGCTCAGCAAAGTCACTCTACCAAGGATTCTTAACCAATTTGATGCAGTAAACAGCAATTCAGTTTCAAACACTTTCTCATGCAGCAGACGAGCTATAAGTAGTAATAACATATAATTAGCTACCTTATTTTTTATGAAATTATCTATTCGTTGTGTGTCTTATGTACCATCCGATAACAAATACCAAAGACACAGAAGACAAGACTGTAAAAATATTAACTTTATATACTGATTTCTTATGATAATTCTTAATAGGAAGTAGTAAGCATATTTCATCTTGACTAGTCAGGTAAAAAGTCATCATGAAGATGCACTTAATCAGATTGAAAGTTTGTGGAATAAATTCTGTAATATTAAGTTACTCCATTAGGTTTTTTATACCAATATTCATGGAGAAATTGACCTAGATTAACTCTCATTATACAGATCCATTTGAGGGTAGAAGGGTAGTTCTCCATTTGTACTGGAATAACCTAGACCTACACACACATATACCTATCAGTTCTGTAGCACTCACCATAAATTATGTTATTACATGTTGACAGACAGTATCAAAAAGCATTAAGTGTTCATCTCAGGAAATTCTGTATCTCCAGATGAAATATTGTGCCTCTGATTCTAATGACCAAATATTCATGGAGACAGTGGTCCAAAACAGTTAGCAGTTTAATAGGTTCATAGGTTCATAGGTTCATACTAGGCTATCTGCCCTAGGGCATTTATAAGCCTAGCCAGAGTGTGTTTGGCTTTCGCCACCCATTTTAAATTAATTTTGCTATGCCTTTTTTTGAGGTTAGTATACTGTGCCTCTGTCTAACAGTGACACAGAAGTGATAGCCGGGGTAAACCTACGATCTCCCATCCACTCATCAAGATTCCTCTTGAAGAGAGTCAATGTGGGACTCTGCCTAACCTGGACTGGGATTCTATTCCAGAGTGAAGGGAGCCTCTGGGTTATGAATCTGTCCCTCCAGCATGTCCTATTTATTTCAGTGCTGAGGTTCAAGTCTCTCGAGGCAGTTTAAGCAAGACTAAAACTGGTGTTGAGATGACATCCATTTACAGTATGTTTATCATGTTGTGTCTGCTCTTACCATTTGTGAACAATGAGCAATGACTATGAATGTCAACATTTAAACCAAGCACTGGTATCAGAGATCTGCTAAAGGACATGCTATAATTAAATAAATAACTAAAAGGATTGCACTGAAAAGTACTTTTTCTTAGTTTTTTTGCTCATAACTTTACATTAACATCATACATGCAGAGCAAGTGCAAAATGTATCTAAAATCAAGACATCCCTTAGCCAGTCACCATACATCACAAACTCTTAGCACAAAAAATCTGGACAAAGCCAAAAATAATGGTTGGAACAAAGGCCCCAAAATAGGGAAAGATTTTAAATGTTGCTCTCATAAACTTAGAAAGTTGCTAGACTGAAAGGCTATGAAGTTGGAAACTCAAATGCTTGTCATTATCTAGGGAATTCAATCCTCACTGATTTTCCACAAAAATCCAGAAAACCACAAATTTTATGATCCAAGAAAAATATGGACATTCTGTGAAAATCTGGACAGTTAATGGTATGCCTGTCACCTAAGACTCAGTGAAACTGGAAGACTTACGAGGTCACTGTAAAGATGAAAATGCTGAGCCAAGCTTCACATCACTTGAGGAAAACATCTACTGTTTTAAAGGAACAACAGCTGCTGATGTCACAGGTGATCTGACATTTATGATTAACCAGTAACAGACACTCCCACCAGTCCAATGTTCCTGATAACTGTCAGGGAGAAAATAAATGAAAGAGGATTTAATTAGGGATTCATAAAACAAAGTCTATGATGTCATCCACATTGATGTAATAGCTCATGTTTGATACCCAGTGATGTAACTACATGCTTCCTTAATACCAAAATCAGTTGTTCAAGGCTTCTCCTCCATTCATTTGCATAAAACACACTGACCCTCTACTTGAAGACTAAGCCAGAATGTCATATTTCAGATGAAAAGTAAGTGAAGGACCATAAGAAGGATTGTGATTTGCCTAACTTGTCATTTTTTATATCATCTCTTTATTATTTTAATTTGACAACAAATGGCCTATAATTAACCCACAGCAACAGTTGAACTTTCTTAGATTAGAATCATGCTTCATACAATGTTGTGTATCAACTGACACACACTTTACTTGTTCGATGATTAGGATGCTGAATGAAAACTGATGACAGCAGAGATCAAAACTAATTGCAGTCCTCTAATTAAATACTGCTGAATCTTACATCAGGTAGACAGCTCTCATCTGGCTCTGATTTCACAAAATGCCTGATTTTCCCTCATATTTTTGGTTAGTTCATTATAAAATTTGTGGTTTTCTGGCAAATTGTTGAGGACTGCAGCAACAAAACAATGACAGACATTTGAGTTTCAGACGTCATTTTCTTTAGTAAATGGATACCAGTGCAACACCTATTCTTCTAGCAATATTTTTAATCTGTACTGATTCGGGGCCTTTGAAACCCCCATTATGTTTGGCTTTGCCCCTGATTCTTAATCTAAGTGTATGAAAGGTATACATCAAAACAGGAAAAAAATGTAATTTGTGTTACGCTGAAGGTTTACTGATATGCTAGGTATGGCAGTTGAAAAGTTTGTGGGACAAGAAATTTATTCTGTCACTAGCCTTGCTGGGTGGTGTCCATGGAAACTAAGTCTGACTTCTGTATCAGCCATAGAGAGTATTTCATATAATTATTCTACATTTCACAATTTAGGGCTGATTCCATGTTGAAAATCCTTTTAAATGAATTACAAAATACTGTAGATTATTGCTTTTACTACTTGTACAGAAATATTCATTGATCCTTTGTATTTTATAAATACAAACCCAAGCAATCCTCGAAGGAACAGGGGGAGGTGTCCTTTTGTGGTCCAGTGCAGTTCACTGTAAGGGATGATAAACATTCTCGGAACCTTTCACGGACGCCATCACCACAGCTCACACTACAAGGACTCCATGTGTGCCAAAGGCTCCATTGTTCTACAATTGCAATATATAACAGAAAACCAAATGTCAAACATTAAATGGCACCGTGCAATTTAATTACTGTGAAGTTATTGTGCTACTCCTTCTGCTACTTTTAGATTCAAACACTATGTTATTCCACAACGGAAACTGAAACTCTTAAAAACGTTAGTGCAATCTGTAGTATTAAATCATTATTGTTTTACAACGGAATGATTTCTTAGTACTCTTGAAGGTATGACAGCTCACTTGATACAATTACAAGGTATAAATGAACACGGCTGAAAACTTTGGTTTGTTTCAACTGTGGGATTCTGGACAGGTTATTTAAAAGACTGTCAGCAAAATAATATCTTTTATCTTACCTGATAAAGAAAGATTAAGTAAATCTGTCTGCAATAGTGATATATTTTCTTACTTATAGTTTTGAAAAATCCTTTTTTGACAGCTGATAAGGCAAAACCATCTGTCTAATATGAAACACCAACAGCTACGTTCATACTTTAATTAAATATTTGTTGAAACATCTCACAGTGGAGAAATGATTATTTATTTAGTTGTTCATTTATTTATTATGCATTCATTTCTTCATGTAATAACTAACTGAACCAGTATGCCAGATTCTTTGCAGCCATGATTAGTTAAATGAGTGACATAATGAGTTATGACTACAATAAAACACAGTAAGCTAGAGATCACTTCAAGAATTACTTCCACACATATATTGTAATGAGCTTCAACAGTATTTTCAGGCAGTAATAATAATGATAAGAGCTGAAAGAGAGAGAGAGAGCGGTAGTAATAATAACAATAATGTCCAAGAAAATATAAGAGCAGGCAACACCATTAGTGAGTCAAATGAGAGAAGAATTGTAGTTATAAAGACACGGTTAACGTGTTTACCTTACAGATACAAGGTGCAAAGTTTAATTCTCACATGGGATAATTGGCTAGGCTTAAAATGGCTCACAAGGGCAGTTAGCCTAGTACTAATCTATGAACTTATAATCAATGGGTTTGAGACCAGCTCAGCGGGTGTAGAGGGTTAAAGCCAGGACTATGACCTTGCTGACTGAAGTTAAAGTAGTGGCTTGGATGTCTGTCATAAAATGCAGTGGGTGGGGTAAGGAGGAACAGGGCTAAGCACTCTCACCTTCTGGTGGAGCCCACTGCAAAAAATTGCAGCCAGATACTGGAAGGTTGTGGGACTGTGGGCCTGCCTACCCTTGGGCCTTGGATAGAGCCACCCCCAGTGATCATATCTTATGACTCAGTACTGTCAGCAGTATAATGTCAGTATATAGAGGGGACAGAGCCAATAATGAGTAAGCCACCATATTCATTGTGTGGTCATAGTGACTCCATCACCAACTCATCCGCTGTGTGCCCCATTTTGCCAGCTATGGTGGCAGCTTATGACCCTGATCTGCAAGGCAAAAACTGGAAAACAGCATTAAGTAAAGCATGTGGATTAAGGCAGCAAAGTTCAATAGGGTGCCACAATGCCATGGAAAGAACAACTTTACCCGAGCACAATATCAGCTTGCAGTTAACAAAAATTGTAGGCTTTGGGACTATGCCAGCACAAATGGGATAACTTCAGACTTGTTCAGCATTCCACTTTGGCAGTCTGATGCTCTAAAAACAACTGAAATATTGTAATATGTCTATGTGTATGTGATCATGTTGGAGTGCCAAAAAAAATAAATTCCTGATGTCACAAAGGCATGCTCTATATTGTTTTAAAAAGCCTTCAAGTTTCACCTTAAATTTTATCCAGTTTCCTTTATTTATTTTGTTAACCTCCTTTTTGACTGAAATTAGTTCCAAAGAAACTGCAAGTAAGAATAAGGCAGTATTATCAGTCTTGTAGTGTATTTTAGTATTTTAAACAAATGGCATCTAGTAAGGAACACAAATTGTAATTACTGATTTATTGATCTTAAAAATGAGTTTACAATGGGTAGAGGGCCAAAATCAAATGAAGCCCTGACTGAGGCCCAACTGACAGGGGTTTGATCAGCAAGGAGGAAACAAGTGAAGAGGTATGTCCCACTCCACTCCACTCCCCTCCCTGTTCCTTGGGTATAGAGCTGGGCATGAGCACATTGTCAGCATGCATGGTGGGCATTTGGTCAGCAGATAGAGCGGCCATGTGGTAAGCACACAAGGTATTTGCAATTTCTCTGGTAAAGACCAGGAAAACCACTACCTGTGCTCAAGGATGGGACAGCTGGGCTGCCTAATACATACCGTCTTTCCTCATGAGCATGCACAGGAGATGTGGGAATAGCAGAAACCTTGATCTACCCTAACAGCTGTTTAAATGATGGTCTTTCATGGCCAACCCTTTCCCTGAAAATGGAAAACTAAGGGTCCAACTGGTGGGGAGTGGGACTGACGTCTGGTAGGCACTGTGGGCAAAAAATGTAGAGGGCCAAAATCAAGAAAGAGCTATTGTTAGGTAATAGTGTCAGCAGTCAGAGTATAGCCCATCCTGTAGTGAGTAACCAGTTCAACACTTTCAGGAAAGTGATGAACATCCTAAGGTAAGTACGGGTCCATTGGCACTGCTTTCCTTTAACTGTTTGGCACTGTGCATGTGCAAGAATGTAAATAAGTGGAAAATACAAGTAACAACAAAAAGTCAGATTGTTTGCCTTACTTTCCTAAGTAGTTACCACTTTATAGCACAAATATTGCTGTCATGTCTTCCTATTGAAAGCTTCAGTAATCATATTTTACTCTGCAAAGACTCAAGAAAAAGAAAAAACTAGCCCAGAACTTAGAACAGCTTGTAGATCTGAATACCACAATTCTTAACTCGGGAGTCAGATCAGTTTTCATAACAGCCATTAATATGTAATGAACCTTCTTAAATACACAAATTGTCAAATTGGTAAATCGTACCAGTAAAAACACAACATACTTGAAAGAGGGGGTTTATTTCAAATGTGCTATCTGTTATAGTGTTTTACTGGTATCATTTACCAATCAGACAAACTGTGCATTTAAAAAGGTTCATAACATATTAATGGCTGCTATGAAAACTGATCTGACTCCTGAATTATGAACCCTCTTAAATGCACGCTTGTCTGATTGGTAAATGATATCAGTAAAAACACAACATACTTGAAAGAGGGGTTTATTTCAAGCGTGCTGTCTGCAAAAGTGTTTTACTTCAAACAGACTTGTTATATCCTGTCTTACTTTTGAACAAATAAATAAAAATGCATGTATTCTGAAGGGACATAGACATGTTCTTTATGACTCATTGAATTACATACAGTTAATGAGGAATCAACTTACAGAGTACATGTGGTCAGGAAATAAGTCAAAGAAAATATTGAATGTAAAGTTTTTTTCAGGGGAGATGGACAAGCCCCCTGTACCCCACCCATTGACTTATATATACCAACCCCTAGGCCATGCAAACATGAAGAAGGTAAAATATCTCAAGAGAAAGGAATCACTGTCAGTGCACACCTAGAAATCACAATGGCAATGATTTCTTATGATATGCAGTGTTCAGGGAATTGATGTTCACTGAAATCTGCTCAACAAGTTAGAACCTCATCCAATTTGTACCAGCAAACAGTACAGAAGCTGACATGAAGACATCAAAACTCCAAAATGGGCTTTAATATTGTTCCTGTAGGGCACAGGTCCATATATCCTTGTTCTCTTCTGGTCAATGAGTTGTGAATAGGCTTAGTTGACATTCTGCATGTCAACCAAAATCCATTCACAAATACATAGTGCAACTATATATATATATATATATATATATATATATATATATATATATATATGCTGGAATGCAATCTCCCTGATCCCAACAAATCAAATCTATTTGTTTATTGACTCTTCTACAGTATCACAGTTTTGTGAGCTTTTTTCACCCTTTTCTTTTCTCAACAGTGATGTGATAATGGAGTTATCATAGATATACATATGTGTGTGTGTGTGTGTGTGTGTGTGTGTGTGTGTGTGTGTGTGTGTGTGTGTGTGTGTGTGTGTGTGTGTGTATATGGATATATGTCAGTAGATCGAGTTTTCAGAAACTCAAAATTTATATCAGCGAGATGATATGATCAAATTTCTGAAAACTCGAACATTAAAAAAAAAACAAAACATAAATATCATTTTTTTTTACATTTGTGCAGGGGGCCCCCATATCAAGAGCAAATCCTGAAAAATGTATTTTAATTTGCGCTGCTTCTATGCTGTGCTGGATCCAAAGTCTTCTTAAGACACACAGTCTTGCTGACTGTTTACTGCTGAAATCAGAGACACAGAGCTTTGCATGACTCCATCTGTAGTCTGTTTAAAGCACCAATCCTTTCAAATTGCACACTGATAAAGAAATATATTTTGCAGCTATAAGCACAGTTACAGATAACTTATTTTTATAACAAACGGCACATACTCTTTCTGTCAGATTGTAGCATATATTTACAAAGTTTTCCTTCGTTACAGATATGAATGATGACTTCTACAAAATACCTCTCTCTGTCCCTCTCTCACATAACTGAATTACTACAATTGTTATATAGAGTGCTAGTCACGCACATAGAGTTTGTTATTTCCTCTTGGTATTTTTTTGGCCTTCTGTGGGAAGTCACATAATGTCTGTTTTTAGACTTTTATATTGTCCTGTCAACAGTTCTGCTGATGTAAAAATGCACAACTGCACTCAATCAGAATAACAGAAGTATGAAAGGAAACATTTGTTCTGTTCCTATTGAAAAAACATCACATATTGCTGAGTTTAGATATTTGTTCTGCAAACATGAGAAAAACATGTGATACTTGCTTTCCAATATTGCTTTGTTAGATAAAATAAAAGTAGATACACCACGCCACAGCAATGAATAATAAAATCCAAAACAATTTATTGCAATATCGGTAAGTGCTTTCACACGGAAATACGTACTTCATCAGACCTCAAAAACAAACTAAAACACCAAACATATATATTCTCCATATCATCAATCAAATCAATTAAAACATCAGTTTAAAAGGACCTATAAAGATTCTACATCAATTAAAAAGAAACTTCCTGCTGGCCATATATAGGCATTGTGCTTCCAAGTGCAATATACCTATTAAATCACTTAAAGAGAGCACGTCCCTTCAAAATAGGTTTTATAGAAGTCCTACCATTGATGCCTGGATATTTTTCAGCCTGTAAACGGATTATCCAATGAAGCTCACATTCTTCCGTGTAGTTCCTAAAATCCCCACCTCATGTACTAGGTCTAACTATCTCAACAGCCCTAAACCCAAACACATGATCAAAACCTACTTCTAAACAATATTTAGCTAACGCATTTCGTGAATCATGTCTATTTATCAAATATAAATGTTCCCTGATATGCTCAGCTAGGGACCTATTGGTCTTACCAATGTAAAAACAGCCACATACTTTGCAGCTAGCCAAATAAACCAAGTCCCTACTCCTACAATTAGCACATGCCCCAAATTCATAAACCTTCTTGGTTACACGGTGCATAAAATTGTGTGAAACATCTATATTATCACAAAAATTACAATTCATGCATCTCATTGTTCTTGTCTGCATATTATCATCAACCTCATGTGTATTACATACATCGTTATAGCACAATTGTCTCTTAAGACTCTTCATGTTTTTAAAAACAAAGTTGGGTTTATCCCCCACCACTTTCTTCAACCCATCATCCAGATGTAAACATTGTTTAGAAGTAGGTTTTGATCATGTATTTGGGTTTAGGTTTGTTGAGATAGTTAGACCCAGTACACGAGGTGGGGATTTTAGGATCTACATGGAAGAATGTGGGCTTCACCGGATAATCCATTTACAGGCTGAAAAATATCCAGGCAACAATGGTAGGACTTCTATAAAACCTATTTTGAAGGGACGTGCTCTCTTTAAGTGATTTAATAGGTATATTGCACTTGGAAGCACAATGCCTATATATGGCCAGCAGGAAGTTTCTTTTTAATTGATGTAAAATCTTTATAGGTTCTTTTAAACTGATGTTTTAATTGATTTGATTGATGATATGGAGAATATATAAGTTTGGTGTTTTAGTTTGTTTTTGAGGAATGATGAAGCATGTATTTCCATGTGAAAGCGCTTACCGATATTGCAATAAAAGTTTTGGATTTTATTATTCATTGTGGTGGTGTGGTGTATCTACTTTTATTTTATCTTCATTGTTTGTGTTTTTACACCACTTGTTCCTTGGAGAGTTAGTTTTTTATCCTATTGCTTTGTTAGACTTTTTTTTTTTTTATGCTATGAAGAGAAGCCTGTCTGTTATACATATAGTATGAATGGCCATTTTACATTGCTAAACTCTATACATATATTCAAGCAAACTTTTTATTCTATGCTTTATCTTTCAGCATATTTACAACAGAATTAATTTCAACCTTATATTCATAATCTCTAACAATTTCCTCTTTTTTTAAACATACTCAAAACACTTTATACTGATATGTATTTTTTGATTAGATCATATAGAAACACATTAAAAAACAAAACCTTTAGGTTTTTTTTTGATACAAGTCAAAATGCAATTTTACATAGTTAATACAATTATATCAAGTATTACTACCAAAACTGAATGTATTTAACAACTTTTTCTTTTGCAGACCATTCTGTAAAAATATTTCATCAGTTATGGGCTGTGTCTGCTTTAATTTTATTTTTTAACTTGATTAATTTATTCTTTTGCAATTACAGCATTTAATTTATGACTTAGAACTATTCCATTTACTCTTTGCAACTGTTGAATTAACTATAAGAGACAAAAACCATGTGTTACTGCAAGCATTTATACACTGCTAAAAATATATAGTTTTAATGTCATTTTAACCATAACATTGTGGTTATATTTCTGAACTGCCCATTAACTTTAACTGACAGTGAAATATAATCTGAAAAATGTTGTTTTCATATTAGTCCATTAGCTGTATGAATACAATATTTTAATATATTTTTTCTCTAGCTGGGGTAACCAATACTAGTATAGATAAAATGATGGTCCAAAAACCAATGATAAAACTCTAACTTAAAACCAGTGATAATATTACAATTTGACAAATAATGTATCCTGTACAGTATGTATCTACACAGACTGTTTGCTATTCATGCATTTCAGTCTAGTAGCTATACTGGACCCATTTTTTTCTCTACACATATTCATTGCTAGACATTAATTTCATTTGTATGGAATTCTTCTGCATTTGTACATACAAAGACTATCATTTGTACTGAATTCTTCTGCATTTGGACATACAAAGACTGTAAAGTACATTTAGTCTAATCTTACAAATTTAATAACATTAATATTAAGCAAAATCTTGGAAAATGTTTATGTCTCTTTAGAAATATCTAGTGGAATTGGCACCAAAGGCATACGTCCTGCTATTTTAAACTACATACTCAGCAATTAGAAACATTTATGCTTTTTTATACCAGCATTGATTTGCCAAAAACATATTAAAATAGTGATCAGTCTTGTTCAATTTTTTACATATCTTTACTCTCTGTTGTATAGCTGTAATAAAGCAATTTTAAATCATCCTGTGTATAGCTTTACAGTTTAACAGGTTGTAAATATAATTTAATACTAAACAATACAATAATAACTATCATAAAATATCCTGGACTTTCAGATTTAATCTGTTTACCAGTGTTTCTTATGCACTAATACCTGTTTTTTCCTCCCCCCCAAAAGAGTATTGTCAAGAAGGAATGAAATATTATTTCTTCCTGTAGCTCTATTTCAGACCCTTGTGCAGTACTGCTTATACAGTCAGTGTAAAACTGAGAAAGTGCCCCTCCCCTGTAGTATACTGCAGGATTGTTTATTTGCTTTATGCTGTGAGAACAGAATGTATACCAGCCCAATACTTTGGTTATACGTTTGCTTTATTAGGTTACTAACAAACTACAGACCTTTGTCTAATTTGATCATTTGTATAAAGCTTTTGCTGTTTATTACCACTAGTAGGCATTGATACCTTTCTGCATAATTGATTTGAACTGTATGTATATTATAGCCCATTTGCTGGCTGTACTTGATGTAACTAAGTTTTTTACATTTAACATTTACTTGCAAACAGATCAGTGATATCTATGCACAATTGTGACATTTTATTGCAATTACCAAATAGTGTTGCCTGTAAAAATTTTAACAATTATGTTTTAATAACAATGATGCTTTAGAAAAAATCAAGCTACTTGTCTGGCAATCAGTCTTGTTTATCTTATCTTTCCAACATTTCCTGTAACTATTCATCTAGTCTAGGAAGGTCTGAGCTCACATTTCAGTTAATAAGTATTTGTGATTTGCATAACTATGCATTTATACTATATAAATAGACATTATTTTACAATTAGCTTACATGGATTTCAGTATTTATTTATTTATTTATTTAACTGCTCTACCATTAATTTTACAAAGACTGTTTGACTAATACCATCTGTGATTTTATTTTTTTTTTAATTCAGAACTTTAACTGTTTGGTGTGGTGTTACTATACAATTATAAAAATTGTAAAAAAAAACAAAATAGATAGCTTAACTAACATGTTTACATTTACATTATTTATATTTGCTGTTGCCTGCCTGTTATTCTTGTGTATTGTAACAGATGTATTTTAGATGAAGAGAAAATACATGCATGTCAGTCTCGTGACTTTAAATCTTTATTTAAGCATGTTAGTCTTGTGACTTTAAATCTTTATTCTTATTAACTATTTTTGTTTAATTTTATGCACTAGCACTGTTTCGTGTAACTATTTTTATTTAATTTTTATATATAACTAACACGTTTATATTTACATTAATCAGAATAACAGAAGTATGAAAGGAAACATCTGTTCTGTTCCTATTGAAAAAACATCACATATTGCTGAGTTTAGATATTTGTTCTGCAAACATGAGAAAAGCATGTGATACTTGCTTTCCAATATTGCTTTGTTAGGCTTTTTTTTTTTTGATGCTGTGAAGAGAAGCCTGTCTGTTATACATATAGTATGAATGCCCATTTTACATTGTTAAACTCTGTACATATATTCAAGCAAACTTTTTATTCTATGCTTTATCTTTCAGCATATTTACAACAGAATTAATTTCAACCTTATATTCATAATCTCTAACACAGCCCACCAAACCCCCTGCAAATTAAATATACCAACTCCGAGATCTCACCACATTGAGGAAAATAGTACATTTCCTGGCCCTCACTGTACCATGATATGAACTTCAAGCT
Organism: Protopterus annectens; assembly: GCF_019279795.1. Lineage (NCBI taxonomy): Eukaryota > Metazoa > Chordata > Ceratodontiformes > Protopteridae > Protopterus > Protopterus annectens. The sequence goes on from NC_056735.1 coordinate 1,842,592,211, forward strand.
TCTGAAAACTTGATCTATATATATATATATATATATATATATATATATATATATATATATATATATATATATATATATGGATTCTATACATTTGGTCGAATTACACTTAGTCGAAAATGATACCAGGCATTGCACTTCACTGAAAGCTCACTTAGTCGAAGTTCATTTGGTCGAAAATGGAATATAGCCCCTACCCCATTGCAGTGCAACCTTGGAGTGAGAATATTAAATAAGGGGGGGGCACAGCCCCCCACAATGGGGGGTGTGGGGGCATAGCCCCCCCAAATAATTGTAATGTATTCACTATTATAAGAAGGTATCTCCATTAGAAATGCATTTATATATATATATATATATATATATATATATATATATATATATATATATATATATATATATATATCTTTAGGAAAAACTATTGGCATAATGTGGGGGGCTGTGCCCCCCTACACCCTCCTTTATTTAATATTCTCACTCCAGGGTTGCACTGCAGTGGGGCAGGGGCTATATTCCATTTTCGACCAAATGAACTTCGACCAAGTGAGCTTTCAGTCAAGTGAGCTTTCAGTGAAGTGAAAAGCCTGGAATCATTTTCGACTAAGTGTAATTCGACCAAATATATGGAATCTAAATATATATATATATATATATATATATATATATATATATATAAAACGTGGGGTGTGGAGGCACCCCCATATACATGGCAGTCACAGGGGCTTGTCAAACTTGCATTTTTTTGCGTTGATTTTTCAATGAATTTGACTTATATAGTTTGCTACTGGAGGAGTAGGTTATGCTTTCATGACTTGTAGTGGATCCATTTTCCAGTTAGTAGATACCTCTCATTTATTATTAGCATGTTAAAAGACAATAAAAGAAAATAAAGAAAGACAAATAGTATTTTATCTTAATTTGCGATTCTATATGGGCCATAAGCTCCAGATAATTTCAGGTTGTTTATATGAGTAAGAAGTCTGTCTTTAGAAATCAATAGAGAATGCATGTGTTAAATTATAATGTTTAGACAGATTGGCCAATGAGGTATCATTATCCTTTCTTTCTGTGCAGTTAAAGCTTTTCTCAGATTGTGCTGTCCCTGACCAAATGGATTTACATAGGTGCATTTTGTGATACACCCTTCTTTTAAGAGTTATTAAAGGGTAAGTATGGCAAAAGAAAGACACATGATGATGAGCAGTAGCTTAAGAAATTCAGTTGCTCTTAATGCAGCTAAGAAATTTTCAGCTGGCTTTGATTAGACAAACAACTATGAATCAAACCCTTAAGTATAGCAGCAGCTGTATCATAATTGTAAAAAATGTATATGTAATACAGTGTGTTGAAGAGATTGAAGGGATACATGTCTTATTATTTACAGAGGGCATACAGGCAGTAAGTCATTCCTCCAGGCCTTAGAAAAAAGTTTACAAGATAAATAACAAGAGCATTTTCCCCACTAGTGAGAAGATATATTATTTGTTTTAAATTATAAGTAATCCAAAACAAAGATCTAGCTGTCAAAGCTGAGTGATGCTTTGCCATTCTACTGATTGGGTGACTTAGGTCACAAATAAAAATCAGGAATTCAAGGCATTGGAAAAATCAAATTCCAAAAAAGGATCCATATCAGAACTACTGGCCTTTGAAGAATGATAAAAGGCCACCAAGGATAGCATTCTACTATTTAATTAAATGAAAATCCCAGTACAATATTAATCTTAGATGAAACTTCTGCCATATTGATTTCCATTAAATAGTGAGACAATGGTATTTATTGATACACCAGTGCTGGGTGATAAACATCTGCCAGAGTTTAACAGCATGTATCCCCTTAACTCTTTCAGAGCTCTCAATTCAAGTCTCAGTAACAATAAATGAACGAGGCTTAAATTCTTCAGCTAGGAAACTCTACTCTTAAATTTGCTCCACAAGGTTAGCATTACTATATAGAATGAAAGGTTGTGTATAGCTTAAGTGATTTCTATTAGTTGTTTCCTTTCCCATAAAAATGTTTCATTTCCAGATGGTGCAGTTACTGGCTACATTTAAGTGTAGGGTATCACTTTTAAAAAGGCGACTCTCGTCAAATAATAAAAGATCACATGTTGCAAAAAAAATAGAGACACTAAAAATATTTTTAATAAATTATTATTTATTCCAATAATGTAATTTAATAAACAATGACACTAACTTAGAATTGCAACAAGATAAACTTGAAAATCTTGACTTTGAATGGCAGACATTAAGATATAAAATATCATCCAGTAGCTCCTGCTTATGAGAGAAATCTAAATACTTTTGCCACAAGGTAAAAAAATATAGTAGGAATGGAAATGTAGTTATTTTACTACATAAGGTGTCTATGGAAATGCCAGAAGTTCTGTCATTACCTTTGATTCAGACAATCATAGCAATGTATCACTGCGTTTTGATTGCTTTTGCTGCTAGCCTTCTATATTGTTATAGGTAAGTCAACAGTGAAGTAACTAAAGTATCCAAGTCCTTATCTATTTCTGTTTACTCCAACTGAACTCCTCCATAATGTTTTTCGTAGCGGGATTTTTTTTTTAATGAAATTCATAACCTTGTAATTATTTGCATAAGGTTGGTACCTGTTTGCTTCTCTCAGAGCTTCTCTGTAACTCCTAGGCTATTTTGCATTTTATTGTTATTGTTGGGACAGGTGTGTTAGCAGAAGAAGGGATGAGAAAAGCTCAGGCCAACAAGTTCTGCTATACTTAGCATGTAGTCTAAAACTTTGTTATGCTGTAGTTAGGTAAGCGCATTAGCTGTGATGATTTACAGAGGAAGCAGTTGTAAACTGTGCCAAGTGGCTGTGTGTGGCTGTAAGGTGTGAGGTCCCATAATGGTAAAACATGTTATTCATTCATGTATTTGTTTAAACACAGCTGAAGCACAGTGATACTAGATCTATAGTCAAGCATCAGGTAGTTCTAACAGAAGAGGAAAACAGCTAGCAGCCCTATTTCTTCCAAGATATTAATTTGTGCAGCTGCCTTGGTAACATGTCTGTCATCATCATCATCATCATCATCATCATCTTCTTTCGGTCAGTTTTTCCAGTAATGAGTCAGGCAACTCAGGTGTGTTACCAGCCCCTGTGTGGTATTTTGCTCAATTGACAGGTACTGCTGGAATGGCAAGTGATATGCATACCCAATAAAATTACTCAGGTTCTTAAAGCTATGGCACTATATGTGACATTCTCTCTCTTTTTTAACAAAAACTGAAATATATTTGTAAGGAATTTATATATATAAACAGTCATCACATAATTACATGTATTGTTATTTATTTGTTTGCCTGTTTGCATATTTTACTTTTTGGTCCTCCCTATCCAGACCGCTGGCTGGCTGTAACTACATTGCCTGTCACAAAGAAAATCAGGATAAATAAAGATATCATCCACAGGTGGTTTATATTTGTAATTATTTGTCCTACTCTCGGCTGGAGTGCCTTCTGTGTGGAGTCTGCATGTCCTCCCAGCGGTCGAGTGGCATTCGAAAGACATGCGTGAATGGGCGTGCCTTCGTTGAAGGTTAGGCATCAAGCTGGCACCTCGGCACCGTAAATAAAATCTACTGCCAATCATTAGCAGACCGGAGTTCCGCTGTGGCGACCCCTAACTGGGAAAAGCCAAAAGAAGAAGAACAGCATTTGCCCTACTCTCAGACTAATCCATAAGGTCACCATGCAGTGATGTCAATCCAGGCAAGTCATAGACCCTTTGCCACTCGAAAACCCTATTGCTTATAGATTTGCCTTATTCTCATGCCAGCCAGGTACTGAGTCTTCTAGTTAGAATTTGGTTTTCTTGGGTTGCATAAGGGTTCTGTAACTGTATCATATATCTGAGTCTACTAGAACTCTTGTGCAACCATTAATTAAATTGCATATATCCAGATGGACTTTTAATCTCTCTCTTCAGTATTTGGTTATTTTCATTGCTGTATTGCAGTTCAATATAACTTTTGTTCTGATTTCATTCTGGGACAGCACTTGTAGTTCACAAGATGCTTTTGGATGACTGCATACCTCTCAACTGTACAGATTTTTGCAGAATGTCCAGATTTTTTGCCTCATACTTTTGGTCCATTTTTTACAAAATTATGTTTTTCTGGCAAATTAGTGGCAAATCGTTAAAGATTTAAGTTGGAAAATAATGACAGAGATATGAGTTTCAGACTTCATACTATTCAGAAAAGTCATGCTAATGCAAAACCTGTTATTCTATCAACTTTCTTAGTTTGTAAGAGCAACATTTAAAAATTGTCCCTATTTTTGGGCCTTTGTCCCACTTTTATTTATGGCTTTGTCCAGATTTCTTGCTGTAAGAGGTTGAGAGGTATGGATGACTGACATCTTAATTATTTATTTGTTGTTTTTTGTTGCCATTTTTTAGTCCATTAGGTGAAATGGTAAAAAAAAAAAAAAAACTGTTTAGTCATCACCTAAGCCAGAAGGCACATACGATTACATAGTATG